>NC_091953.1:132191921-132206921 GCF_031021105.1 Erythrolamprus reginae | reverse complement strand
CTAGGCTGCCTTCTAAGGAACCAGCAAACATGAAAAGAGCTGTTTAGCAGGAGAAACGCTTTCAATGAAGCTGTTATGACTCAAGATGATCACATGATAAATACTACTGGTGCCTTTGATCCTCCAGCAGAAAGCTTTATTTCTTAATTTATTTATTTAGTCATTTTCTTCTGTTTCCTTGAAACATGGTCTTGGCTTCACCAAAGGAACACCTGACGCCCTTGCACGTTTCTTATTTTTAAGGAAAGTTGAATTGTCAGAATATTTTTTTTATCTTTCCAGAGCAGCCAAGTGCTTACTTTTCATGTCATGTTAGCTGTCAGAAGGGGCTGGGCTGGGGGAGAGGTGAAATCTATCAAATGTAAGTTGGCAAACAAAACAATTGACATATAAAAACAGGGCTGCCATAAAGCTGCCAGAAGAATTTTTGAGCTCCCGGAGTAAAGATAAACCTTCTCTGGGTACCAGCTGTGATGTTCTCTCCCCCTTCCTTGGAAGATGGCAGGTGGGAGAAGATGGTTAAACTAGTGTGAAAATATGCAAAAGGCTACATGCCTCCTTCCACGCCGTGCTCCAAGAGACTAAAATGGAGAGAATCTTGAAAAGCGATAGTGTAAGCCGTGATGATACTTCTAACAGGGCTACAGAGAAAGAAGGAATTCTTTATGGTTACAGCGTTGCATGCAATCTGCATAGATCTGCATAAATGAGACAAGCTCCATTTCTGCCACCTATAGGGTATCTTCATGTAGTTTTCTTCATGAAGCATTTTGAAGCGTTTTGCCATTCACTTCTTTCAGGAGAGATAGATAGATAGATAGATAGATAGATAGATAGATAGATAGATAGATAGATAGATAGATAGATAGATAGATAGATAGATAGATAGATACATACATAGATACATAGATAGATGAATAAATGAGTGTGTGAGAGAGATGATAGATAAATAAGAAAGAGAGAGGATAGGTGGATGGATGGGTGATAGATGGATGGATGGATGGATAGATAGATAGATAGATAGATAAACTCAAGATATAGAGACAGATAGAGACAGATAATAGACAGAGACAGAGACAGAGACAGATAGACAGATAAATAGATAGACAGACAGACAGACAGACAGACAGACAGACAGACAGACAGACAAATAAACAAACAAACAGATGATAGATATATAATAGATGATAGATAGACAGACAGACAGACAGACAGGCATGCAGGCATATGATAGATATATAATAGATGATAGATAGATAGATGATAGATAGATGATAGATAGATAGATAGATAGATAGATAGATAGATAGATGATAGATGGATGAATAAATGAGTATGTGAGAGAGATGATAGATAAATGAGAAAGAGAGAGGATAGGTGGATGGATGGGTGATAGATGGATGGATGGATGGATGGATGGATGGATAGATAGATAGATAGATAGATAGATAGATAGATAAACTCAAGATATAGAGACAGATAGAGACAGATAAGAGACAGAGACAGATAGACAGACAGACAGACAGACAGACAGACAGACAGACAGATAGATAGATAGACAGACAGACAAATGAACAAACAGACAGATGATAGATATAATAGATGATAGATATACAGACAGACAGGCATGCAGGCATATGATAGATATATAATAGATGATAGATAGATAGATAGATAGATAGATAGATAGATAGATAGATAGGAGTGTGAGAGAGATGATAGATAAATGAGAAAGGAGATAGGTGGATGGATGGGTGATAGCTAGCTAGCTAGATAAATAGATAGATGGATAGATAGATAGATAGATAGGCAGAGATAGACAGAGATAGTAATAGTCAGATAGACAGATAGACAGACAGATAGATAGATAGATAGATAGATAGATAGATAGACAGACAGACAGACAGACAGACAGACAGACAGACAGATGATAGATATATAATAGATGATGTATAGATAGATGGAGGGAGGGAGGGATAGATAGATAGATAGATAGATAGATAGATAGATAGATAGATAGATAGATAGATAGATAGATGCTTTCAAAACCTAGTTTTAATGCAAACACTCTACAATGCAGCTGGACCAATGCTAAGAAAACCACCATCATGTATTCAGTGACTCTTGGCTCACATGCTACACTGCCCAGAAAAGAGTCATCCACAGCTTTATTAAAAACAACCATCATCAAATCCCAAACTTAAAAAAAAAAGAATAAACAATATAGCCAGAATAAAAAAAATCCCAACAATAATAAAAAAGTAAAAGATGGTACAGGGCACAAATGTGATTATAGATAATGTTGTTGGAAATAATTTCATTTTTAATGTCTTTTGAAAGACAACAAATAGAGGTTAGCTAGATTTCTACTGGGAAACTACTTTAGCACACTAATATCTCCTAGTTTTGGCTCCAGGTTTTTTGGAAGTGTGCAACAATGAGGTTTTATTCCCTATATGTAAGTAGGTTGTGATTCTCAATGGAGTTGGCTGCAGGTCCCTGGGTACCAAGATATACAAGGTATAAAACCAGCAATTTAAACTAGCTTGTCCTTAAAAATCACCATCAACTTCAGCTTCTCTTTGCTGGGAGTGTATTCTGCTTTTCATTTAGGTGATGCTGATGAAAATATCCCTGTTCATCCAGCCCAGGTTATCCCACGGCTCCAAATTAGCTGCCTGCTTTTATTGTAACTAAAAGTAGCTATTTCTAATGTACCCACCTTGGTATTTTCTGCTTGAGATTCTTAGAAATGGAGAGTTTATTCTTAGTCTGACCCTCCAGCGAATATTAGAATGCAATTCTTTGAAGCTGTATAATTTAAAGGAGAAAATGGATAGGTGCTGACAATCTAATAACCTATTTATTTGTTGACAACTTTCAGCAGATGTCATCTTATTGAAAACGATTAGATACATCAGATGAAAACTTAGCCTCCTGATGAATCATGGTGCAAGGTCAATAGCGTTTGATATATTTTTCAGCGGTAAACCAAAATAAAAACTGTGCGTGCATCTTAAGATGAACATTGAATTCTTTATTTTTTTATGCCCTTGGAAACCTGTATTGTACATTTAAAATGCTATTGAAGGTTTAGAACTAATCATTTCTTTTTGTTGTCGGTTAGGTTCTTTGGACGGACTTAGGGCAGCTTACAGAATAAAATAGACAAAGTAACAATAAATAGAATTTAAAACATTGAAAATAAAACCCACAGTAAAAACAATCAAACATCCTTCTTTCATCCAAATGGCTGGAGTGAAACTGTCGCTCGCAGTTCCCAGGTCTTCCGGCACAGATGAGTCTTTAACGCCTTTTGAAAGGCAAGGACAGTGGAGGTGGTGCGGATCTCTGGGAAAAGTTGGTTCCAGAGGGCTGGGGCCGCAACAGAGAAGGCTCTCCCTTGTGGACTCACCAGTCAGCATCATTTGGCTGATGAGGTCTGGAGGAGACCGACTGTGTGACCTAAGTGGTTGCTGAGATAAGTGAGACAGAAGATGGTCCCATAAATAATCTGGTCCAATGCCATGAAGGGCTTTATAGGTAATAACCAACACCAGCAGGAAATCGTGCTTTCTAGCTAATCTAGATCACCTGGAACAGCTGATCGTTGCCCAGCTGATAGTTGGATATACCAGTTTGCCCGAAATGGTAGCATTTTTTTTACTACCTATTGGGTGAACCGGTCGCATTTCGCCTCTGGTTCCATGTCTTTGTCTTCTTGGTTATCTATGGCATTCTCAAGATTCAAGAACCCTAATTGCATTTTAACCACATTTTCCACGACTACTGAAGTAAAAATAAAGGATAGAGAAAGCTCAAACAGATTGGTCTTCTGAAGTCGCAACCTAAGGATAAGATTAAAAATCAGGCTTGTCAGATGCTACATCTTTTCTATCCTGCTCTACAGAATGGAGAGTTGGTCTCTGACAGAAAGTCACTTGAAGAGACTAGTAGCATTTTGAAATGCTGTTACGTATGGCTGTTATATATAAGTTGGGTCGACAAAATCAGAAATGAGGAGGTGATAAACAGTCTGGGAGTTTAAATTAACATGTCCATTTAAGTGAACATGCGAGGAATTGTATGTAACATGTTTAACTTCATGTAATTGATTTTCTATGCAAGAGAGAGGATTTATTTATTATTTTTTATTATTTATTTATATGGATGCTTTTCTCTTATTCAATCAACATTCCTTTTGTAATTTCACTTGATGCTCTAACTATAAAAGAAAATATAAGATGGGTCTCAGAGTTCCTTCTTTGAAAAGGACTCCTTTTTATTAGAACATTCTGGATAAATCATAATTAAATGGTTAAAAAAAAAGGAAAGGTGGAATATTTTGGCTTCCTTCCTTCCTTCCTTCCCTCCCTCCCTCCCTCCCTTCTTTGCCTCTGTCTCCAATCCAATCCAATCCTTCCCTCTCTCCCTCCTCTCTTTGCCTACATCTCCCTTCCTTCCTTCCTTCCTTCCTTCCTTCCTTCCTTCCTTCCTTCCTTCCTTCCTTCTTCCCTCTTCCCCCTGTCCCTCCGTCCCTTGTCCCTCTGACCCCCCATTTTCTCATTTAGTTGTTAGACATCTAAAATATTTTCTTTCCACTTTTCATTAAAATTCTGGTTGCTATAATTTCACTAATCACTAATGACCAAGAGGGGGAGAAAATATTAGAATTAATCTGATGGTTTTGCCTGCTGAATATTTGTTTAGCGTGTATGAATAGATACAATCTTTCACTCTTGTCTCAATTATAGTTGATATGAAAATTGCCTAAAGGGAATAAAAATAACCAACAACACTCTCACACTTTGTAAATTTTGCTTTCTGTTGGCTAGTATGCACCCAAATTAATATTGTCCATGTGGAATAATTATGCATTTTATGCTTGAAGACTATTCCTCATTCTTCACCTAGATAAGTGAAATTCTGGAGTTTATTCTCAAAATCAAGTATTATGTTTAGGTTTCTTTCTTTCTCCCTCCCTCCCTCTCTCCCTCCCTTTCTCCTTCCCTCCCTTCCTCTTCCCTTCTTTTCCTCTCTCCCTCCCTACCTTTCCACCTTCTTTCTTTCTTTCTTTCCTTCCTTCCTTCCTCCCTCCCTCTTCCTTTCTCCTTCCCTCTCTCCATCCCTCCCTTCCTTTCCTCCCTCCCTACCTTTCCACATTCTTTCTTTCTTTCTTTCCTTCTTTCCTTCCTTCCTTCCTTTCTCCCTCCCCCTTTCTCCCTCCCTCTCTCCTTCCCTCCCTTCCTTTCCACCTTCTTTCTTTCTTTCTTTCTTTCTTTCCTTCCTTTCTCCTTCCCTCCCCCTTTCTCCCTCCCTCTCTCCCTCCCTCTCTTTCTTTCTTTCTCTCTCTCTCTCCCCCTCCCTCCCTCTATTTTTCTTTCTTTCCTCCTTCCCTCCCTCCCTTCCTCCTCCACCCATCCTCATTCTCATTCTTATTCTCATTCTCACTCTGATACACACACACACACACACACACACATACAATCACACATCAAAGATACAGTTTACACCTCCTCTTTTTTTGCCTCTATATTCTACCTTTGTTTAACAGGTGCATAAACAGAATTTGCACTATTCACAAGGAAGCCCCTTATAAATACTCCATGATTTATTTACCCTTGGAAATGCCAGTTAGCAATCAGTATGGATTTGATGATAGCTTGCAGTTTTGTTCATTCTTTTCCAAAGCTATTTTCAAGCTATTCAAGGATTGGAAGCCGGTATGATTAAAATGAAATGTAAAACTCAACTTGCGTGCACTGTAGACCAGAAGTATAATGCTTCCTTCTAAATTCTGCACAATTTCCCTGCAATCTTTCATTTGGCTCCTTAATATTTCACCATTTTACATTTTCTTCAAAGCAGACACTTTCTTGAGAAAAGAAAGAAATAATTTAAATGCACCTTATAAATACTCAAGATGATTATCAACCCAACAATATGTCTATTCAGGTCAACAATTACTGATATGTTCATAGGACATGCAAATAAGACAGATCCCTATGCAAATTGTAACTAAATGTGACAGGTCATTTTACTTGTTTAATAAGTAAAAGCAAGTTTCAAAGCCTGAGTTTTATATGGAGCATAACCATATATTCCTGTATTCATCATCTACCTTCTCAAACATTCTGCCTCACAAGTTTAAATCTATAAATAAACCCATTTGATTTACTGAGCTGCAGGACACAAGATCCCATCAAATGGTTTGATTTATGAAATTTTAGCTGGATGTTCTTCATTCTCATTCTTTTTAATTTGAATTAAATTAGGATTCAAGCCGAATTGCTATCCGTTGAGAAGAGAAGCCTTACATATCAATACAAAGAATCGAAGTTTCCATTGATAAAGTGGTAACTTGGTGGGCCTGGCCATGTAGCTTTTGTAGCAACAACATAAAAGTGATTTTCTGTAAAATTTGGGGTGTGACTTCTGAAAAAAGCCATGGGAAACCATGACCTGGATGACTGAGACTCTCTACAGATTTACAGACTTAGTACAGTACTGTACTGTACAGTAGTGCAAACTACTAGTAGATTCTCACCAAAGTAAAAAAAATCTTGTTAGCTTTTGGAGATTAGCTAAAATCAGTTAATTCCAATGCAAGCCTTGACATTCACTGAAGCCCACAAATATTTTAACTAGCATATTTTTCAGAGTATAAGACACCCCCCCCCCAAAAAAAAAGAGGTTGAAAATTTGGGTGTGTATTTGTTCTGTCTGGGTCACTCCAGAAGCCAATACCAACCCAAAAAGAGAAGCCAGACACACTGGTAAAAGGCAAATGCAGTTTTATAACATTCAAGAAAAACACAGGTATCAGAAAATGTCCTTACAAACAGGCAAATGCTGTATCTTCAGATATATCCATGAAGGCAAAAGTCCATGCAGCAATACAGAATTCTTGCTGCCAAGCTGAGGCTGTAGATAGCAGACCTACACCTCCCACGGGTCTTCCAAAGCTGCTGGGCCACAAGCCAGGAACAGAGACGCCGAGAAACAAGACAGGACAATGCAACTCCAAACTGATAACACTCCACATGGCTTCAAGGGCTTGCCTGCCTTTTAAACCCTGCTAAGGAGGACCACACCCAAACCCAGCTGTTCCTACTTCAGTGCTGATAATACTTCTTTAATTGCTCCTTTCTTTGATCTGACCGTCTCTGTCGCATGTCAATGATGGCTTGAGCTTCATCACCTAATGACTCCAAACTACTGGCTGGGGAGAGCCCCTCCCCCGGGGCTCTCATGCTGTTCTCCTTCGTCCCATTCCTGACTTTCCTCTCCCCCATCCGACTGTTCAGCCCCCTCCTCTTCGCTGTCATCCTCTTCCGGGCATGGAGCCAGCAGAGACACAGCCGGTCCCTGAGCAGCCTCAGGCTGAACCACAACAGTATTATACACTGAATGTAGCTTTTTTGAACCTTCTTTTTCATCCTAATGAGGAGTTAATGATCTTCTCATCTCTTACCAGTTTGCAGGCTTTTTCATTGCTACTCTCTCTGAAGAAGTTTTTTTTCCAGCCCTAAGTTTTTGCAAACTTTTTTTCATTGCTACTCGCTCCGAAGAATGTTTTTTCCAGTCCGAACGAGGTGCTAGTGATCTTCCTGGCTCTTACCGGCTTGCAGGGTTTATTTATTGCTACTCGCTCCGAATAAGGATTTTTTAAGCCTGGAACCCACAATGCGTTTCAGACATAAACACTCTTATTTATTTATTAAATTTATTTATTTATTAAATTTGTATGCCGCCCCTCTCCGCAGACTCGGGGTGGCTCACAGCAGTGATAGAAACAATGTACAATACAAATCTAATAATACGAAGTTAAAAACCCATAATTTAAAAAAACATGAACACAACACACCATACATAAGTTATATAGGCCTGGGGAAGATATTTCAATTCCCCCATGCCTGACGGCAGAGGTGGGTTTTGAGAAGTTTACGAAAGGCAAGGAGGGTGGGGGCAATTCTGATCTCTGGGGGGAGCTGGTTCCAGAGGGCCGGGGCCACCACAGAGAAGGCTCTTCCCCTGGGTACCGCTAAATGACATTGTTTAGTCGACGGGACCCGCAGAAGGCCAACTCTGTGGGACCTAACCGGTCACTGGGATTCGTGCGGCAGAAGGCAGTCCTGGAGATATTCTGGTCCGGTGCCATGTAGGGCTTTAAAGGTCATAACCAACACTTTGAATTGTGACCGGAAACTGATCGGCAACCAATGCAGACTGCGGAGTATTGGTGAAACATGGGCATACTTGGGAAAGCCCATGATTGCTCTCGCAGCTGCATTCTGCACGATCTGAAGTTTCCGAACACTTTTCAAATTTCAAACACTTCCCATGTAGAGAGCATTACAGTAGTCGAGCCTCAAGGTGATGAGGGCATGAGTGACTGTGAGCAGTGAGTCCTGGTCCAGATAGGACCGCAACTGGTGCACCAGGTGAACCTGGGCAAATGGCACTCTAGGAAACATCCAGAGATACTTTACTAGAAGAGCCCTCCACTCCTCCATTCACAACAGAATACCCTACGCAACTAGACTTAAAATCCTAAGTTTAGAAAGCTTAGAACTACGTCACCTTAAACACGACCTAAGCATAGTCCATAAAATCATCTACTACAATGTCCTTCCTGTCAACGACTACTTCAGCTTCAACTACAACAACACACGAGCACACAACAGATACAAACTTAAAGTAAACCACTCTAAACTCAACTTCAGGAAATGCGACTTTAGTAACCGAGTAGTTGATGCATGGAACTCACTACTGGACTCTGTAGTATCATCGCCTAACCCCCAAAACTTTACCCTTAGACTCTCCACTGTTGATCTCACCCGATTCCTAAGAGGTCAGTAAGGGCCATACATAAGTGAACCAGCTTGCCTTTCATCCCGTCCTAATGTTTCTGTTTTACTAGTATGCACAGAGCACTTTGCACATGTGCAGAGGGTAAAAGAACCCAAATGGTAGCGTCCAATGTCCCACAGGCATGAGCGAACCAGGAGAATTTCACCCCTGGGCTCAACTCCTTGTATTTCGTATTTTGATGGATGTTATGCCAAACTCTCTGTTTAGTATCTCCTACAGTATTGAAGGATATTGAAGAATTCCCTACGAAACTAGACTTACAATCCTGGGTCTTGAAAGCTTAGAACTACGACGCCTTAAACACGATCTAAGTATTGCCCACAGGATCATATGCAGATTGTCTTCAAAGACAATCTGTATAGTCTGGAGGACAGAAGGAAAAGGGGGGACATGATCGAAACATTTAAATATATTAAAGGGTTAAATAAGGTCCAGGAGGGAAGTGTTTTTAATAGGAAAGTGAACACAAGAGCAAGGGGACACAACATGAGAAAATATTATTTTACTGAAAGAGTAGTAGATCCTTGGAACAAACTTCCAGCAGACGTGGTAGATAAATCCACAGTAACCGAATTTAAACATGTCTGGGATAAACATAGATCCATCCTAAGATAAAATACAGAAAATAGTATAAGGGCAGACTAGATGGACCATGAGGTCTTTTTCTGCCGTCAGACTTCTATGTTTCTATGTTTCTGCAATGTCCTGCCTATCAAAGCCTACTTCAGCTTCACCCCCAACAACACAAGAGCACACAACAGATTCAAGCTTAATATTAACCGCTCCAAACTTGACTGTAAAAAGTATGACTTTAGCAATCGAGTTGTTGAAGCGTGGAACTCATTACCGGACTCCGTAGTATCATCCCCTAACCCCCAACATTTTACTCTTAGACTATCCACGGTCGACCTCTCCAGATTCCTAAAAGGTCAGTAAGGGGAGTACATAAGCGCACTAGAGTGCCTTCCGTCCCCTGTCCTATAGTCTCTCCTATATCTTGTATTTCTTCTCTACTATATCCTCTGTAACATTCATTGTGTATTATTGTGTATTGGACTAAATAAATGAATGAATGAATGAATGAATGAATAATAAATGTTGTATTAAATCAAGGGAGATGGACGTTTGAGTAGCTGCCTGATGAAGCATTACAGTGGAAGTTGAATTTCTTCCCATCTCTGGCTTTCAACATTTAATTTTTTTTTTAAAAAAAATGCTTCTCAGACAGATTGAAGAGGAGTAGCCAATCTCCCTTCCACAAACCCTCCCTCCTCCTTTGCTGTGTTCTGTGGCAAAACATAATTTGCCCATTATTATCAGTTAATTGTTCTACATGCAACAGAGTTTACTCAATATGTTCTCCTAATATAAATTAATCTGACACAAATTTCTTCTGGGGTGACTCTGAGAGTTATGGGAAGTCGGATAGGGAAGGGAAACACGCCAAACTTGTGTAATATTTTTTAATCGGAGTTAATTGATGTCAGCTGCGGGTCTGCCTGTGAAGTAGCTTGCGAGCCAGGTAGCTATTCTCACAAACCCTGCTGCAGCCACTTGGAAGTCATTATAGATCTTTTTGGGGTGGAGGGAGAGAATATTGGCTGCTAATTGCCCCGGAAAATGGTTTAGAAGGGGGAGACGTAATTTGTTCCACTTGGATAAGTAGCTTTTACTTGTTGTGCCAAAACTCTCGAGAGTAAACAGCCTCATTATTTAGTCTCTGAGTCTTGAAATGAATTTGACTTCAACAGAGGATTTTTGCCCTGCCCTTATTAATCTCCATTAACGTGATATTAGTCCCACTGTTGGTTTGAATAATTCCATGCCATCATTATTATTATTATTAGTGCAATAATTTCTTCCCTCTAGGATGAATTGAACTTTGAAAGTATATTCTTAAGTGTTCTTAATGGATTTTCAAATTGATTCATTCGACTCCCCGCCGTCTGCTTTCCCCCCCTTCAAATCTCATGCAAGATTTTAAGTGATTTATGACACTTATTTCAAGATAAGGCTGACCTCTGGGATTGTCATGATCCCATCACTGACAAAAGGCAGTGTAATTATATTTAGTGTGACAGCTTCTTCCCCTAAAATCACTAGGAAGGAGGAAGGGGTTGGGATTTTCATGTTCAGCTCTTAGGAATCTGCTGTGGGTGCTTTCAAATCATATTTGATATGAATTTATTTATTTATTTATTTGTTTGTTTGTTTGTTTGTTTGTTTACATTTCTGTGTCGCCCAACTCCCTAGGAACTCATGGCGGCTCACAATAAAAAACAGTTATAGATCCATATAAAAGACGTTTCAATTTAAAGTAGTTACAGTCATTGATCTATACCCTCCTCCCTATAGTTGTCTGGATAGTATATAATAACAGAGTTGGAAGGGACCTTGGAGGTCTTCTAGTCCAACCCCCTGCTTAGGCAGGAAACCCTATATTGCTTCAGATAAATGGTTATTTATTTATTAATCTAATTTGTATGCCGCCCTCTCCGCAGACTTATCCAACATCTTCTTAAAAACTTCTAGTATTGGAGCATTCACAATGTCTGGAGGCAAGTTGTTCCACTGGTTAATTGTTCTGACTGTCAGGAAATTTCTCCTTAGTTCTAAGTTGCTTCCCTTCTTGATTAGTTTCCACCCATTGTTTCTTGTCCTGCCCTCAAGTTCTTTGGAGAAGAGTTTGATTCCCTATTCTTTGTGGCAACCCCTGAGATATCCAAACACCGCTATCATGTCTCCTTTAGTCCTTCTTTTCATCAGACTAGACATACCCAGTTCCAGCAACTGTTCTTCATATGTTTTAACCTCTAGTCTCCTAATCATCTTTGTTGCTCTTCTCTGCACTCTTTCTAGAGTCTCAATATAGAAAGCTTAGAACTACGAGGCCTAAAACACGATCTAAGTATTGCCCACAAAATCATATGCTGCAACGTCCTGCCTGTCAATGACTACTTCAGCTTCAATCGCAACAACACAAGAGCACGCAACAGATTCAAACTTAATATTAACCGCTCCAAGCTTGACTGTAAAAAATATGACTTTAGCAATCGAGTTGTCAAAGCGTGGAACTCATTACCGGACTCAATTGTGGCAACCCCTAACTCCCAACATTTCTCCCTTAGACTATCCACAATTGACCTCTCCAGGTTCCTAAGAGGTCAGTAAGGGGCGTACATAAGTGCACAAGTGTGCCTTTCATCCCTTGTCCAATTGTCTCTCCTTATCTCATATATCTTTTCTTCCTTTCATATATCTTCTTCTCTATTTTTATATATTTTCTTTATATATAATACTTCATGTCTATTCTCTTCAATATGTATTGTGTATTGGACAAATAAATAAAATAAAATAAAATAAAATAAAATAAAATAAAATAAAATAAAATAAAATAAAATAAAATAAAATAAAATAAAATAAAATAAAATAAAATAAAATAAAATAAAATAAAATAAAATAAAATAAAATAAAATAAAATAAAATAAAATAAAATAAAATAAAATAAAATAAAATAAAATAAAATAAAATAAAATAAAATAAAATAAAATAAAATAAAATAAAATAAAATAAAATAAAATAAAATAAAATAAAATAAAATAAAATAAAATAAAATAAAATAAAATAAAATAAAATAAAATAAAATAAAATAAAAAAAATAAAATAAAAAAATAAAAAAATAAAATAAAATATTTTTTTTACATCATGACAACCAAAACAGAATGCTGGATGGGGAATATTTTTGGGGAGAAATGTATTTGGCTGATAGAAGAGACACCAGCCGAAGTAACAATTGCTGTAGTCGGAAGAGGAACAAGAAGTAAAAATATGAAAGTGGCAATCATATTGGAGACTTGGGGGAATTAGTCTAAAGATTGCTCTGAGAAATTAAAGAATGAAGTGCTACTTAATTCTCCAAGTGCCAGGGACTCGCTAAATAATTGCTCCACCGGGCTCAAGGCAAAAGTCATCCACTAGTAATGTGAACAGTAATCTCTAGCTGCAAGAGATTAATACCCACAAGAGGTAGCCTATTCATACCCTATTAACATTATTAAAATATCAGGGACGCTTTAATAATTGTCAACATTTTTCCTGTGTGTCAGCCTTTATTTCTGGTGAGCTAAGCTAGCCATTCCTACATGAAGCACGAAATTTTCCCTGTCCAAGGCCTTATTTATGAACGGCAAAATATTACAGCTATTAGTGTCTTTTCCTTGACATAAACTATCTAATGTAGCTTCAAATGTTCCCCTTCTATTGGTGGTCTCTTTGAGATAAATGTGTATTGAACGGAGAATCTCTTTTAAGTATTAGCTCTATTTAGAATTGTTAATTGTAGAGGAGGATTAATTGGCTACTGTAATTGCACAAACAACCTTATGCCGTGGTTTATTCCACCGTGTTTTAAGCATTTGGCCTCTTAGGAAAAGGATAAAACAATAAGTTAAACTTTTTGTCTTCATCCCAGATAATAGAATAGAATTCTTTATTGGACACACAAAGAACTTGTTATATAATCAGCAGCCTTATGCTACCTAAGTCGGAGGGTTGGAGGCTGATCTAAAATTGTAGCCTACCAATTGATCAGGACACTTCACTACTCAATTTAAGGAATAGTTTTGGTTTTTAGCTTTACTGTAATGAATCAATCTCATATGTATGTGCATTTATGTGCATGGACAATGCAGAGTCCATTCTCATGCTATTCAAACCAGCACTT
The DNA here is from genome assembly GCF_031021105.1 of Erythrolamprus reginae. Lineage (NCBI taxonomy): Eukaryota > Metazoa > Chordata > Lepidosauria > Squamata > Dipsadidae > Erythrolamprus > Erythrolamprus reginae. Next base: position 132,193,324 of record NC_091953.1, on the reverse strand, counting down.
AAAATGTGTTTTCTTCCTAGGATCTGGGTTAGAGGGAGCAATGGTCCCTAGGATATAGGTTAGGGGAAGCAATGATCCATAGGAACTGGATTAGAGGAAACAATGGTCCATTGGATCTGGGTTAGATGAGGCAAAGGTCCCATGGATCTGGATTAGAGGAATCAATGGTCCATTGCATCTGGGTTAGAGGAAGTAATGATCCATAGGAACTGGGTTAGAGGAACCAGTGGCCCATTGGATCTGGGTTAGAGGAAGCAATAGTCCCCAGGATCTGGGTTATAGGAAGCAATGGCCCCATGGATCTGGGTTATAGGAAGCATTGGTCCCATGGATCTGGGTTATAGGAAGCAATGGCCCCATGGATCTGGGTTAAAGGAAGCAATGGCCCATAGGATCTTTGTTAGAGGAAGCAATGGTCCCCAGGATCTGGGTTAGAGCAAGCAATGATCCCATGGATCTGGGTTATAGGAAGCAATGGCCCCATGGATCTGGGTTATAGGAAGCAATGGTCCATTGGAGCTGTGTTAGATGAAACAATGGTTCCCAGAACCTGTGTTAGAAATTGTGGCCATAAGCTGAAATTGTGGCCATATGCCTGTAACCAAAGACAGAATAAAACAGGGCCGGTGTGTTTATGTGTGTGTGTGTGTGTGTGTGTGTATGTTTAAAATTAATGCTTTTTTTAAAAAAAAAATGCTTCTGTTGCACAAGACGTCATCACACTTGTTAGATTCTTTTTAGATGAATTGGGAGGACATAGAGAGGATCTTCTAAGCCTTTCTTGTTGGAATGCCAGATTGTAACTGTGATCATCTTTGGGAATCTATTCACCCGTGAATATTTTCTGGGGAAAAAAAAAACATTTTCTGATTTATGAGGGCATGTTATGCAACTGCTGAAGTGAAAAATAGGCTTCTTATTATTTAATCTTTGTGTCAAATGACTGCAACATTAATCCTTCCAGGTGATCTGCCAGAAAGAAAACAATTGTGACAATCTCTCCCCCCCTTTTAAGAACGTAATGTTTGTGACAGTCCTAAGAAAATGTACGACTGGAGTTTTCCCCATGATAAATATTTGGGCTGCTATTTGGTAAGAAATTGGGTGTGGAAGACCTAATTAGATTAGAGTTTTTCAATTACCTTTTGTCCTCAGGGCATTGCAACTGCAGAATTTAAAAGTGGAATGTTAAAATATTTATGGTACGATATTAAATATTAAAATTCTGAGGCATACAGGTAGTCGTCAACTTACCATCAGCCACAACTGAACCCAACATTTAAGGGAAACATTTCTTAAGTGAGTTTGCCTCATTTTATGACCTCTCTTTCCGCAGGTGTTAAATGGATCATGACAATTGTTAAATTAGTTGAATTGTTGGGTTTTTTTTTTAAAAAAATAAC